>NW_027364103.1:0-12500 GCF_046119375.1 Phyllobates terribilis | reverse complement strand
TCGATCTCGCGTGGCTGAGCGCCACTTGTCCCTCTAAGAAGCTGGACGCGGACTGCGGGGGGTCACGTAGCTAGTTAGCATGCCGGAGTCTCGTTCGTTATCGGAATTAACCAGACAAATCGCTCCACCAACTAAGAACGGCCATGCACCACCACCCACAGAATCGAGAAAGAGCTTTCAATCTGTCAATCCTTTCCGTGTCCGGGCCGGGTGAGGTTTCCCGTGTTGAGTCAAATTAAGCCGCAGGCTCCACTCCTGGTGGTGCCCTTCCGTCAATTCCTTTAAGTTTCAGCTTTGCAACCATACTCCCCCCGGAACCCAAAGACTTCGGTTTCCCGGACGCTGCTCGGCGGGTCATGGGAATAACACCGCCGGATCGCCAGTAGGCATCATTTATGGTCGGAACTACGACGGTATCTGATGGTCTTCGAACCTCCGACTTTCGTTCTTGATTAATGAAAATATTCTTGGCAAATGCTTTCGCTTTGGTTCGTCTTGCGCCGGTCCAAGAATTTCACCTCTAGCGGCGCAATACGGATGCCCCGGCCGTCCCTCTTAATCATGGCCCCAGTTCCGACAACCAACAAAATAGAACCGGAGTCCTATTCCATTATTCCTAGCTGGAGTATTCAGGCGTGGCTGCCTGCTTTGAACACTCTAATTTTTTCAAAGTAAACGCTTCGGGCCCCCGGGACACTCAGTCAAGAGCATCGGGGAGGCGCCCCAAGGCAAAGGGGCTGGGACTGGCGGTAGCACGCCTTGCGGCGGACCGCCAGCTCGATCCCAAGATCCAACTACGAGCTTTTTAACTGCAGCAGCTTTAGTGTACGCTACTGGAGCTGGAATTACCGCGGCTGCTGGCAAAAGACTTGCCCTCCAATAGATCCTCGTTATAGGATTTAAAGTGTACTCATTCCAATTGCCTCGAAAGAGTCCTGTATTGTTATTTTTCGTCACTACCTCACCGGGTCGGGAGTGGGTAATTTGCGCGCCTGCTGCCTTCCTTGGATGTGGTAGCCGTTTCTCAGGCTCCCTCTCCGGAATTGAACCCTGATTCTCCGTTACCCGTGGTCACCATGGTAGGCACAGAAAGTACCATCGAAAGTTGATAGGGCAGACACCCGAATGGATCGTCGCGGTCACGGGGACGTGCGATCGGCCCGAGGTTATCCAGAGTCGCAACGCTTACGGGGAGAGCGCGGCAGGGGGGAGGCCGCGGAGGACCGTCCCGACGCCGCGCCCGGGACCCCGGATTGGTTTTGATCTGATTAATGCACGAATCCCTGGCGGTCAGCGCTCGTTTGCACGTATTAGCTCTAGAATTATCACAGTTGTCCGAGTCAACGGTTTGGAGCGATCAAAGGAACCATAACTGATTTAATGAGCCATTCGCAGTTTCACTGTACCGTCCGTGTGTACTTACACGTGCATGGCTTAATCTTTGAGACAAGCATATGCTACTGGCAGGATCAACCAGGTAGCCCCCCAACACGACTGGACCGCATCGAGGTTCGGGAGAGGAGAGGCCTGCGGGAAGAGAGGGGGGGCGGCGGAAGAGCCCCGCGGCGGCAGGGCGCCCGGACGGAACGGGTATAGGCAGGGCGTGCGGCGTCCGGAGAGGATGCGGGATGGCATGGGGCTTCCCTGGGGGGGGCGGGGAACGGAGCCCTCGCAGCACCGGGGACATGTGCGGGAGGAGCGGCTCGCTGTGCGGTGCGTGGTCCCGAAGCGGCAGGCGTCTGGAAAACACCCCTTGCACGGGGAGGGCGAGGTGACTGGCCTCCGGAGGACACCACGGCCGCCCCCGTCTCACCAACCGCACCCAAGGCAACACACAGGGTCGCTCGGGGAGATGGCGTGCGGGGGTGGGCCTATGTGGCGCCACCGTCTGGCTTAGACCTGCCTCCGCCGCGGGGGGTCCTCGACCCACCGGCGGACAGGCACGAGGATTGGGAGAGGGGGGCTGGCCGTCAGGGTCCGCCGCGGCTCCGGCACTAACCCGACGACGCGGAGGTCGCGTGGGTGGTCGTCGGCCAGGCCGTGTCGGCGTCGCCTTCCAGAGTAGTCCCTCTTCCCGCTCGCGCCCGTAACCTCAAAGGGATGCCCGAGCGGCTTTTCCTCCCAGGGCTGCTCCCCGCCCGGGGGCGGGAGCGCATGGGGAACCCCAGGTCGGCCTTTCACCGTACTCCCTACCTCTTGGCCCTCGTTCCTTCTCCCGTTCTCCATCTAACCCCTTGGCTCTGGGGTTTCCGCGCTCGCTCTCTCTCTCCTTCTCCCTGCCGAGCCGCCAGGGAGGATGAGGGTCGAAGGGGAAAGGTGACGGTCGGGCTGGGGCACACCACACGGTGAGAACCCCCTTCGCCTGCCTCCACACATCTGTCGTCCTCCCCACTGACGTAGGGGCCCGGGAAAAGACTGGAAATCGCGAAGCTCGGCAGTGGCGCGGAGACGCCACCCACCGCCGCCGCTGTCGCCACCGCCGCGGAGGCCGCCCTGTCGGACGCGAGGGGCGGCGCGGGCCTCCGCTGGCCGGTTACGCATCTGGAAGAAAAGGGCCGCCCTCGGAGAAGATCGGTGTGCTTCCCCGCACAGGAAGCGATTCGGACGACGGCCCCCACGCCTGGGTGGGTGGGCGCCACGCCGTTCGCCCGTGCGGGTCGTCGGACCGCTGCCTTCGCTCGGGTCGGGCCAATCTCCCCACGGCTCGGCCACCTCCGCGGACGGGAGGCGAGGCCGGCGTGCGCGCCCAAAGATAGGTGTCGAAAGCCCGGGGGTAGAGGAGGAAGGGGACCGCTCACCTTAAGCCAGCGCGAGCTCCAAAGCCCGGGCCGAGCGAGCGGCGCCACCTCCCCACCCGGGAGCGCTGCGCCAGATCGATCGGAGGAAGAGCAGGGGTGCGTGGAGGGACTTGCCCAAGTACGGAGGCTGCTAACCCCTGTCGTCGGGAAATACGTGCCCAAGAGTCCTGGAAGCGAGACTCGGGTACAGGCGCCCTTGCAGAGGGGGTACTGGATGTGGAACTGGGGTCAAAGCCACAAAAGCATCCGCCCTCATGGAGCCTCTCCCGGGCCTAAAAATCCAGATTTTAGCCTTGACGGCGCCCCCATGTGGAGAACCAGGGCCCGTGGGGGGGGTCTGGCCAGGCTCACTTCAACCCAGGAACACCTCTCTGACTTGGGATAGGCGACCGGCAAAAGTCCCCCCACGCAGCTGCGGAAGCCTGGGTTCAGCCAAGGTGCAGACCTCCAGCCGAACAGGGACTCATAGCCAAAACGCGTACCCGGGCCTACGGAGGTGAAAACCTGCTTAAATGAGTCAAAATGTGTCGGGGCTGAGAGGTACCTCTCTCTCATATATTCTGCCGGTGGTGTGCAAAACTGGGTCTTTGTATGGAGTGTCACCCTATACCCACTTTAGGGACGCATTCCAAAAAGTACCCGATCGCCTGGAACTGTCAGGCGGATTCGGCTCCCTGGAATTTCCTCATTCTGGTTCTTTTTCACTTTTTGTCTCTTTTGCGACATCTAGTGGGCAGGCTGCATTACTGCAACCAGGGACACCTCAAAACGCTTGGAACTGGGGAGCGGGCTCAATTTACTAACGTTTTGCGGGTCCTGGAAGTCAAAATTGTGACTTCTGAAAACGACTAAGTATGAAGGACTCATCGGGCGAATCGCTCTGGAACTGAAATCGGATGCGCTCACTCACATTTTCCCCTCTCTGGAAGTCTGACACAAGTTGAAAAATTTTCTAAGTCCACAAAAAAATTTTTTTCAACTTTTTTTCAATTTTCCCCCTGTGGGATATATATTTTACCCACACATTTGGAGCTCTCCTGGGATGCCCTCTAACATATTATAACCTCATTTTGTGGAAGTTTTCACAAAATTGTGAAATTTTCAAAAAGTCAGAAATTTTGACAAAAACGACTAAGTATGAAGGACTCATCGGATGAATCGCTCTGCAACTGAAATCGGATGCGCGCACTGACATGCTCCCCTCTCTGGAAGTCTGACAAATGTGTGAAAATTTTCTAAGTCCACAAAAAATTTTTTTTACAACTTTTTTTCAATTTTCCCCCTGTGGGATATATATTTTACCCACACATTTGGAGCTCTCCTGGGATGCCCTCTAACATAGTATAACCTCATTTTGTGGAAGTTTTCACAAAAAAGAGAAATTTTCAAAAAAGTCCAAAATTTTGCAAAAACTACTAAGTATGAAGGACTCATCGGATGAATCGCTCTGGAACTGAAATCGGATGCGCTTACTTACATGCTCGCCTCTCTGGAAGTCTGACACATGTGTGAAAATTTTCTAAGTCAACAAAAAAAAATTTTTTCAACTTTTTTTCAATTTTCCCCACGTGGGATATATATTTTACCCACACATTTGGAGCCCTCCTGGGATGCCCTCTAACATAGTATAACCTCATTTTGTGGAAGTTTTCACAAAAAAGTGAAATTTGCAAAAAGTCAGAAATTTTGCCAAAAACGACTAAGTATGAAGGACTCATTGCGCGAATCGCTCTGGAACTGAAATCGGATGCGCTTACTCACATGCTCCCCTCTCTGGAAGTCTGACACATGTGTGAAAATTTTCTAAGTCCACAAAAAAAATTTTTTTCAACTTTTTTTCAATTTTCCCCCTGTGGGATATATATTTTACCCACACATTTGGAGCTCTCCTGGGATGCCTTCTAACATAGTATAACCTCATTTTGTGGAAGTTTTCACAAAAAAGTGAAATTTTCAAAAAGTCAAAAATTTTGACAAAAACGACTAAGTATGAAGGACTCATCGGATGAATCGCTCTGGAACTGAAATCGGATGCGCGCACTGACATGCTCCCCTCTCTGGAAGTCTGACACATGTGTGAAAATTTTCTAAGTCCACAAAAAAAATTTTTTACAACTTTTTTTTCAATTTTCCCCCTGTGGGATACATATTTTACCCACACATTTGGAGCTCTCCTGGGATGCCTTCTAACATAGTATAACCTCATTTTGTGGAAGTTTTCACAAAAAGGTGAAATTTTCAAAAAGTCAGAAATTTTGCCAAAAACGACTAAGTATGAAGGACTCATCGGATGAATCGCTCTGGAACTGAAATCAGATGCGCGCACTGACATGCTCCCCTCTCTGGAAATCTGACACGTGTGCAAATTTTCTAAGTCCTCAAAAAAAAATTTTTTTTCGACTTTTTTTCAATTTTCCCCCTGTGGGATATATATTTTACCCACACATTTGGAGCCCTCCTGGGATGGCCTCTAACATAGTATAACCTCATTTAGCGGAGATTATCACAGAAAAGTGAAATTTTGAAAAAAGTCAAAAATTTTGCAAAAACGACTAAGTATGAAGGACTCATCGGATGAATCGCTCTGGAACTGAAATCGGATGCGCGCACTGACATGCTCCCCTCTCTGGAAGTCTGACACATGTGTGAAAATTTTCTAAGTCCACAAAAAAAATTTTTTTAAACTTTTTTTCAATTTCCCCCCCCGAGGGATATATATTTTACCCACACATTTGGAGCCCTCCTGGGGTACCTTCACACATATTTCCCCTCTCTATAGAGGAAGACTGGAGGGCCTCAGCCCAAAATTCTGGAACTGTTTCTGTACACCGCAGCACTATTAACCACTTCGCACCAGAGCCTGTTTTTGCCTTCGTGACCAGGCCAATTTTTTCAATTCTGACCACTGCCAGTTTATGAAGTAATTACTCTGGAACGCTTCAATGTATTCCCCTGACTCTGAGATTGTTTTTTTCATGACATATTGTACTTCATGATAGTGGTAAAATTTCTTCGATATAACTTGTGTTTATTTGTGAAAAAATCGGAAATTTGGCGAAAATTTTGAAATTTTCAAACTTTGAATTTTCATGCCCTTAAATCAGAGAGATATGTCACACAAAATAGTTAATAAATAACATTTCCCACATGTCTACTTTACATCAGCACAATTTTGGAACCAAAATTTTTTTTTGTTAGGGAGCTATAAGGGTTAAAAGTTGACCAGCGATTTCTCATTTTTCCAACAAAATTTACAAAAACATTATTTTAGGGACCACATCATATTTGAAGTCACTTTGAGGGGTCTTTATGACAGAAAATACCCAAAAGTAACAACATTCTAAAAACTGCACCCCTCAAGGTGCTCAAAACCACATTCAAGAACTTTATTAACCCTTCAGATGCTTCACAGGAATTTTTGGAATGTGGAAGAAAAAAATTAACATTTAACTTTTTTCACAAAAATGTTACTTTAGACCCAATTTTTTTTATATTCACAGGGGTAACAGGAAAAAAATGGACCCCAAATTTTTTTGTGCAATTTCTCTTGAGCGTGCTGATACCCCATATGTGAGGGAAAATCACTGTTTGGGCGCACTGCAGGGTTCGGAAGGGAAGGAGCGCCATTAGACTTTTTGAATGTAAAATTTGTCTGAATAATTAGCAGACGCCATGTTGCGTTTGGAGAGCTCCTGATGTACCTAAACCCCCACAAGTGACACCATTTTGGAAACTAGACCCCTTAGGGAACTTATCTAGATGTGTGGTGAGCACCTTGAACCCCAAGGTGCTTCACAGAAGTTTATAATATTGAGCTGTAAAAATAAAATTTTCACATTTTTCCCACAAAACTGTTTTTCATCCCTTAATTTTGCATTATCATAAGGGTAATAGGATAAATTGCACCATGAAATTTGTTGTGCAATTTCTCCTGAACACGCTGATACCCCATATGTGGAGGCAAATTACTGTTTGGGCGCATGGTAGGGTTTGAAAGGGAAGGAGCGCCATTTGACTTTTTGAATGTAAAATTTGTTTGAATAATTAGCAGACGCCATGTCGCATTTGGGGAACCCCTAATGTGCCTAAACAGTGGAAACCCCCCACAAGTGCCACCATTTTGGAAACTAGACCCCTTAGGGAACTTATCTAGATGTGAGGTGAGCACCTTGCACCCCCAGCTGCTTCACAGAAGTTTATAATATTGAGCCGTAAAAATAAAATTTTCACATTTTTCCCTCAAAAAATGTTTTTCATTCCCTAATTTTGTATTATCATAAGGGTAACAGGATAAGTTGCACCATGAAATTTGTTGTGCAATTTCTCCTGAACACGCCGATACCCCATATGTGGAGGCAAATTACTGTTTGGGCACATGGCAGGGTTTGAAAGGGAAGGAGCGCCATTTGACTTTTTGAATGTAAAATTTGTTTGAATAATTAGCGGACGCCATGTCACATTTGGGGAGCCCCTAATGTGCCTAAACAGTGGAAACCCCCCACAAGTGCCACCATTTTGGAAACTAGACCCCTTAGGGAACTTATCTAGATGTGTGGTGAGCACCTTGCACCCCCAGCTGCTTCACAGAAGTTTATAATATTGAGCCGTAAAAATAAAATTTTCACATTTTTCCCATAAAAAATGTTTTTCATTCCCTAATTTTGCATTATCATAAGGGTAACAGGATAAATTGCACCATGAAATTTGTTGTACAATTTCTCCTGAGTACGCCGATACCCCATATGTGGGGGAAAACCACTGCTTTGGTGTACTGCAGGGTTCGGAAGAGAAAGGAGCGCTATGTTGGCTGGGATAGGCAGCAGACACCATGTCACATTTGAAGAGTCGCTGACATGTCAAAACAGCAGAAACCCCCACAAGTGACCCCATTTTGTAAACTACACCTCTCAAGGAATTCATCTAGGGAAGTAGTGAGTATTTTTTAATTTTTAAATTTATACCATTGGGCAGTGAAAAAAGCATAATTATATTTTTACCACAAAAAAATGTTTTACCCTCAGATTTTACATTTTCACACAGGGCAATGGGTAAAAATGGTGCCGAAATGTGTCACACAATTTCTTCTAAAAGTGGCAATACCCCATATGTGGCTGTATCGTACCACTTAGCCATACGGTGAGATCTGGGGGGTACGGAGTGCTATTTGACAATTGGAGAACAAATTATTGTAGAATAGGCATTTGGATTTGGGAGCACAAAATTTTCTGAATTTCTTTTGGGGGGCAAGGGTCATTTTGCTTTTCCAGAGCCTTTCTGCTACCAGTAACTTGGAAGTCCCTTATATTTTTAACAGATGACGGACCTGAGTGGGGACTAGCTTTTTTTGAGGACTGAGTTGAAGCTTTTATTGGGAACATTTTACGTAACATTTATCCGGCGCTCTAGGCTGAGCACTTACATCGGGGTTTCCATCTAAATTTCCAAGTGATGTAATTCAGATGAAACCCCTGCAGGATCCATTCACTATAATGAGGCAGCAGAGTTACTCTCTACTCCGTCTGGCCTCTGTTTAGCGGTGTCCTTTTTTTCAGAAGTGCACAAAACTGTGGCTAACCGCACTTTTATGCATGCCTAAAACAAATGACACCGTGGGATCCCAGGCTAGACGGCGTCCACAGTGCCTATATCTGCCTCATTACAGGGAATCTTCCATCATGGGTTCCGGCTGAATCACGTATTTCAGAGATTTACACGGAAACTCTGGTGTAAGTGCTCAGCGCAGAGCACAGGATAAATATGAGCAGAGCCTTACTGGGATCTTTGGGAGACATAATAAACAAATCAGTAGCAGGTGAAGAATTGGTTTAATTTATTTTTTACGCCGTTCCTAGTGTGATATAACTGATTAGATTACTTTATTCTTCGGGTCGGTGCGATTACAGAGATACCAGATTTATATCGGGTTTTTATGACTGACAGCTGTCACACACTAAAATACGCTTTTTTTGCAAAATCTAGTTTTTGCATCACCATATTTTGAGAGCTATAATTTTTCCAGATTTCGGCCGACAGAGTCATGTGACGGCTTGTTTTTTGCGGGACGAGTTGACATTTTTATTGGTACCATTTTTGGGTACGTGACATTTTTTGATCGCTTTCTATTCTGTTTTTTGGGAGGTAAAATTAACAAAAACAAACACTTCAGGAATTGTTTTTTGAGTTTTTTTCTATGCCGTTCTGCGTGTGGTAAAAGTGATCAGGCAGCGTTATTCTTCGGGTCAGTACGTTTACAGCGATACTACACTTACTGTATTTTTTTTAATGTTTTGGCACTTTTACACAATAAAACAATTTTATAGAAAAAAAAAAATTTTTTTGCATTGCTTTATTCTGAGCGCTATAACTTTTTTATTTTTCGTCTGATGGAGCTGTATGGCGGCTTTTTTTTATGACGTTTTCAGTGGTACCATTTTTATTTCTATTCTGCTTTTTGATCGCATTTTTTTCCACTTTTTGTTTGGCGATATGATGAAAAAGCATATTTTTTTGCTCCGTTTTTTTATTTATTTTTATTACGGTATGCACAGAAGGAGTTAATTAGTGTGACAGTTTTATAGCTCGGGTTGTTTCGGACGCGGCGATACCAAATATGTGTACTTTTTTTGGTTTTGTAAAAATATATGGATTTATTGGTTTAATATTTTATTTATTTATTTTTATTTATTTTGTGATTTTTTTTTAATAGTTTTAAAACTTTTTTTTTACTTTTTTTTTACATTTTTACTTAGTCCCTGTATGGGACATTAATTTTTATTTTTCTGATCACTGATCTCATGTAATGTAATAGACATGTATTACATTACATGAGATCTTCACTGACTGTTTCAGTCAGTCTCCTCTCTGGCTCAGCTTGCAGGCTGAGCCAGACAGGACACCATATATGGCAGAGCTGGAGGCGGTCATGTGACCTCCAGCTGCCATAGCAACCCCAGGCCCTGAAAGGAAACGGAGGTCTTCGGAGGTAAGACGACCCCCTCTCCTCCTGCTGTCTCCTATTTGCCGCGATCACTATAGATCGCAGCATATAGAAGACAGCAAAGGGTTAACATCACCGGGACCTGATCTAATCAGGGCCTGATGATGTTCCCTGTCAGAGCTAACGCTCTGCACCGGAATCGCAGTGCTTGCAGGACCCTGGGGGTCCTGAGCGCTGCGCGACCACCCACCGTTTTTAAACGTCGGCGCTGCACAGAGTCCAGGCAGCGCGGACGTTTATCTACAGTGGGCGGTCGGGAACCGGTTAAGTTTTACTTTGGCTGTGTTCACACATGTTGTGTTTTTCAGCTTCAGAAAACTGCATCAAAACACAATCTCTGGCAGGAAATCAGCTGCGTCAAAAACGTTTTGCTGCGTTTTTTGATGCATTTTTTGTGAGTTTTTTCAGCGATTTTTTTCACTGTCCTGTCTCTATTTATGCATGTACATAAAGTTCTGTTAAAAAAGAACCCCATTCTATTTCACCATCAAAAACGCTGCTGCAAATTTTGGTGCATTTTTTTAGCGTTTTATTCATCACTGTATAATGACGTGATTTTCCTCCAAAATATCAGTAATTAATGGGGGCACTCTCCTACACCTCTACTGAGGTCCGATATTAAGGCTATGTGCACACTATGCAGAAATGCTCAGGATTTTTTCCTGAGCGTTTCTGCATCTTTCTGGCAGGAAAAAAAGCATGCGGATTGTACATGTGGTTTCCTGCCAGGGACATGCGGAAATGAAGCGGTCTTCACTTTCATTTCCGCATGCGGGTTGACAAGTGCTTCCCAAGCGATTTTAGCATCACTTGGAAAGTGCTTGTCAACTTCACACTATATAAATCCATGCAACCGGCATGGATTTATATAGTGTGTGAATGTCAAAAAATAAAAAACAAATATATACTTTACACTCTGATGGCCCCCGGTGTCCTGCTTCATCGGTTCCGGATGCCGGCAGTGAAGACTTTAGGACCTTCCGACGTCAGCGTCACGTGACCCGTCACATGACTCTGACGTCAGCGAAGGTCCTTCATTCAACCGCGAAGTGCGCGGGAAGCCGGCAGGAGGCAGCGCGGGCCGTCAGAAGGTGAGAATATATATATTTTTTATTTTATTCTTTTTTTTTTTAATGGTACCTGGGTCTGGATGAGAGTCCTCTCCTCCACACCCGGATACCATCCGCACATTAGACCGCATGAAAAGCGCATCAACATATACAGTGATGCGGATTCCATGCGGTCTAATGCAAGTCAATGGCGGCAAAAGAGCAGCGTTTCCGCAAAATTAATTGACATGCTGCGGATTTTTGACCGCAGCATTTACGCTGCGGAAAAATCCGCATCATGGGCACAGCACATGCGTATTTCAATTGGGGAACATTGCTGCCCTTCTACCATGCGTTTTTCATGCGTTTCCGCGGTGTTTACGCAACTGCAAAAACGCCGCGGAAACGCATGAAAAACGCATCGTGTGAACTCAGCCTCACTATTAACATCAAACTTGACTATTAATAATTAATTTCCACTAATGTTATCTGGGCCTTATACTATATACCAACTGAGACAAAATCGTGTGCTAATAAAAGGTATTTATTACACAAAAGTCTACAGTTAATATACTACTATGTATCACACTAACACAGTACACAAAACGGATTCACAATTCCCAATTACCTAATATATTTTCCACCCACGTTTGCTAATCACTCATGCAATATCGGCCCACCCAACTATACCAACTTTGCCTATATATATCTATCAATATCTAGGAGGGTTAGTACAGGGTATGTAGGGCTAGTAAGTAAAGAAGTTACAGGGAAAGAGAGATACTCAGCCATGTGTTGTTATGTCCATCTTCAAGAGTCTAAGGGGCCTTAGCACATGTGCATTCTGGGGTTTTAAGTCCAGCCAGTGTCCAGCTTCATGTCACAGGAAATGATGTATTATTCCCTGCCCACTGGCTAAGATCTTTGTTCATGTCCAACCATACTCGCAAAACCTGTTTTAGCACATGGCTGGACATTCTATTGAAACCTCCCCCAGCAGCAAACAGACTGAAACACATGGGGAGATGTGGGGCCAATATATACATGTATACTTATCTGCAAGCATGGCTAGCATGCAGATACGTATATACATGTACAACCTGGAACACTTCCCTTTACAACCACCCATTATTTCCCATGGGTGAAAAAACACTGACAAAAATGCTGGAAGTGACATGCTCTATTTTCCAAAAACCCAACCAAGGCACAAAATACGCAACAACAAAAAAGCATGATGTGTGAACAGACAATTCTGGTTTCTCATAGACTTTGCTGGTAGGTACTGCAAAACACAGCTGAAAATTTGCATAAAAATCTGCAGCAAAAAATGCTAAAAAAAACACAACATGTGTGAACATAGCTTTTAAGTGAAGTTTAACTTGAACTTATTATATGTTGTCAAAATTACTCACAAAACGTCGCTTTCAAAAGCCACAAAAGACGACGGAGGGGTTTCCTCATTTCTTGTGAATTTCTTTCTGTAGAAACATACAAATCAAGGTCTGTGTTAAGAGTCAAAGTGAAAAGAAAAATACTATTTTAAATGATAAAACCATCAAGGTAGAGGGAGTTGTACTTGCAAATGTGGAGTGAAGAAATGTTCATTGTTCTTATGGGTCTTAATTCACCAACAACTACTTGGATATTGCATTTTAC